>NC_063199.1:9499798-9537298 GCF_017589495.1 Alosa alosa
CACCAAAGCAAGCTGAGTGCTCCTCGCAACCCAGTCAATCAGTCAGTCACTCTCGCACTGGGTAGCACGTCCATTATGCAGACTGACCTCATAAAGACTAGATTAGCATTCTGTTGAGCCGCCTCACAGGTCTCTCTCTAAGCCTTGTAAATATTTGCTTTCGCTTGTTTTACGCCCAATTAAGCCAGAACTGATGTCTCCAGGCCACATCTATACACATACACTCTGCGGTCAACCTAGTGCTCTCGGCACCGTGCAATGTGAGAGTTGCTGTAGGGCTCTCTGTGAAAGTCATGTACCTGATGTGACCCTGTGATCTGACCAGGTCCATCGCCTGATCTGTCATCTTTGTTGGTTGTTGCACACACACACACACACACACATACACAGAGGGAGAGAGAGAGAGAGAGAGAGTGTGTGTACAAGCTAAATCAAAGACATTTGATCTGGCTGATGAATATTCATGATTAATGAATGGCTTGTTATTATTCATGTATTCCATCACATTGTGGCCCCCTTAACACACCTGTTAAGATGTGCTGTGGGTGTTGTCACCCTGACAGGACACAATGCGTGTGCAGACGGACTTAATGAAAATCCCCCAGTCGATCTTTTCAACCTCTCGCCTGTCACTTACAAGTCTATCTGCAACGCTTGTGGTGACACTGTGGCGTGCGCACACACTCTCTCATTACAGCAGATGTTCTCACACTGGGAACGGATGAAGACAATGGTGCTAGCATGTGCTAGCATGCTTAGCTGCTCTCTTAAAGCTACCTGCCACATTTTTCACTGGATTGTTCAAACTAAGATAACTAATGGTTAATTAACGTGGTTAATTTGACAGACAGAAGGCTCACTATAGGAGACAAAGGGACATGGGATTGAGTGTTTACACCTTTTAGATATTCATCCTTGTTGTAGAAGCTCCTGCCTGCTTCAGCCCTGGCTGTACGGAACGATTTAGCCAGTAAATACAGAAATGAATGGAGAATGGGGAGAGGTTCTGTGAGGAAACACTCTAATAACTCTTCAGATACATTGTCAGAATGCATGCAGCTATAGCCTTTTCAGGCCAGTCTATTTAATGTGAAAGCAGCATTTACATAAACCACCCTCCACCCCCCTCGAAATACAAACACACACACACACACACAAACACACACACACACACACACACACACACACACACACACACACACACACACACACACACACAAACAAACACACACACACACACACACACCAGAGCTATGCTGCAGCTTTCCTGTTCCTGGCCCCTCAGGCCAAAGGCTGCTGTGCTGAAATATTTAACACGCAGTCCTGTCTGGGCTGAGCCGGGCACCACGGCATGCTGCCCTCAAGTCAGCTCTGAGCACTTCAGCCCCATCCTCCGCCCTCAAGCCCCAAGTCAGCTCTGCTCTACTCTGCTGCTGCCGCTGCGCTGCTGTCTCTGACCAGGGCAGAATGAGGGCCAATGTGATGTCTCCTCACATGGAGGTCCTCAAAGCTCCTTGCATAACCCCTCTACCACCCTGAAATGGCATCAGCAGCATCAGCATCCTGCTACTGCCGAGGAGGGTGGCGATGGTGGGGGGTATCTTGAAAGGAAAATATCTCGGAGGGGAAAAATCTGAAAAAAAACAAAACATGTTTTGATGTCTGTCTGAAAGGCTCCTCAGCCCCTCTTCAGATTCTCCTGCTTGTATACCAGCGCCACCCTATCTTGGTGGGATGAAACGAGTGGAAGTGGGGGGATCAAACGCTGTTTATGTATCAGTGTATTTGGGAAAGAAGAGGAAAACAAATAGTCTGGCCTGAAAGCGCCTGACACAATGTGGGATGACAGATGCCATCTCTGGGCATGAACATAAAGTGGTAGTCTTGGCTGAACATTTCAGCATTACATGCATAATAATACTGTGGTGTCAGTTGACATATGTCAGACTGTAATATGACAGACCTCTGTTGCCAAACATGTGACAGCATTTTGAATCTATTATATGCTGATGTGGTTTGTCTCACACATAAACACACACACACACACACACACATTTAGAAATGAGGGCAATTATGGATCATAAGGATTTAGACACATAATAAAGACACATCAAACCAACAAAGGCTCATATGTTGGCATTCAACACACCAATCGAATCTTTGATGGAGTGGGCTTGTTCAGTTTGTGTTTGCATATCAACCCTCCTGTCTACAATGATTTCATAACCTCAAAACAGTGATTTCTATAGCAAATGTCATCATATTTATGACCGCCGCGCAGCGAAGCTTTTTTTTTTTTTTTTTTTTTTTTTTTTTTCGCATGTCCAAATTTCCGTCAAGGATTCCCGGACACTGTAAGACCGGGTACACGAAACTTGGTGGGCATGTAACCCCACATGGATAGCATGGAACCATCATTTTTCATTTTGATCTGTAGCCCCCCCGCTGGACTGGACCCCCCCGAAAGGAGGGTAGGGCAGACACAGTTTTCTGTGAAGATCTCGAGAACCGTAGGGTTTAGGAGGAACATTTTTTTTGTATGTTGATCTCAAAGGGCCATGTCAACCCATTCCATAACCACTCATTTCATGTATAAGCCACCTAGTTAAACACAAAAAAAAGTAAAATGAGGTGTTGTAATCACAGGTATCTGTGACCTGTAACATAGTCAAAACTGCACGAAATTGGAAGTGTAGGATCATTATGACACCCTCTGAATGCACGCCAAGTTTTGTGAAATTCCGTTCATGGGGGGGCCACACAATAAATTAATTTATGTTACTATACACCAACTGGCCTGTAGGTGGCCGGAGACAGTTTTTTGTGAATATCTCGAGAACCGTAGGGCCTAGGAGGTCCACCTTTTTTTTTTTTAGTATGTTGGTCTTAAGGGGGCATGTCAACCTATCCCATTACCACTTATTTCATGTATAGCGCCACCTAGTTAAAAATTAAAAAGCAAAACATTAGGTGTTTTCATCGCAATATCTCTGGCTGACATGGTCAAAACTGCACAAAATTGAAAGTTTAGGATCATTATGACACACTCCGAATGCATGCCAAGTTTCGTGGACTTTCGTTCATGGGGGGCCTTACAATAAAATAATTTATGTGTACATTTAGTGACTGTACACCAACAAGGATTCCCGGGACACTGAAAGACCGGGGTACACGAAACTTGGTGGGCATGTAACCCCACATGGATAGCATGGAACCATCGTTTTTCGTTTTGATCTGTAGCCCCCCCCCCCGCTTGACTGGACACCCCGAAAGGAGGGTAGGGCAGACACAGTTTTCTGTGAATATCTTGAGAACCATAGCGCCTAGGATGACCAATTTTTTGCGTATGTTTGCCTCCAGGGGTCATGTAAACCCATTCCATATGCACACATGTGCATAAACAGATACACACGCACACACATACATTCACAGTAATCCCTACGTGCATGACACATACTCACACAGTAGACATATATATGCATGCATGCACATGCACACACACAGGCACATAAACAGGCAAACACACAAGCACATGCACATGCACGCACACACACCCACCCACCCACCCACACACACATAAACATAAACATGTACACGCACACATGCACACAATTCAAGAATTTCTCAGAATTATAAACAGGCAAGATGGGGGTGGGGTTGTATAAAATGTATTTTACATGTGAAATCTATGAACTAATCATGTTTTGGTACTTGTTGTCTAGCAGATACCAGTGAGAATTGAGTGTGCATAATGCAATTCAGTGAGAGAGTTAGAATCATATATGCCTTTCAGCGTGACTTATTTTTGTGGAAAACATGTGCTGGACTGGGTGGCGGTCATATTTTGTACCGCTCTGCGGTACATCTAGTTCCTCTGATGTCAGACAGTGGCATGCTCTCACCTATCCTGATAAAAAGGTATCTACACCAGTATGGCATCTGTATGCAAGTGCATTGTCTAGGTGGCATTGCTGTTGTTCTGGCAGACAGAATAAAGGGGACATTTACCATGCAACTTTGCACCTCAGGTTTGGGTTTGCTAAATATTTATAGTCAAATATTTACACAGTTATGAGGAGCTGAGACACAGCACTACTTGTTTGGGAAATAAATTGAATGCAGCGCTGTTCCCTGCTGAGCTTGATTTGCGTGCTCTGCCAATACTGGTAGATTTTACTTTCGTTCACAAGAATATGATGATACCAAGGCTCCCCTTGTCTAATGCATTTCTTGATCAGGTCTGTGACTGTTTATTTGAGTGGTTTCAGGACGGAGGTCTGAGGACGGAGGTCTGTTCTATAGCCAGCAGCTGCTTATGGACATGTAGAACATTGTGGAAGGCTAAGTCCTGCTGTGGCCTGAGAACAATGCCAAAGAAACCTTATATCTGAGAGGGCTAATGCTTCTGTGCAAAATGAATGCTGGCTAACTGCAGGGTTAAATTTCAGTCCTAGAAATTAACTCGGAGGAGGGATTTGGATTTCGTCTAAGGGATAGAATTGCTGAGAAACACGTTTTTAATTTCAGCCTCAGCATTGGGCAAACGATTCTGTGTGAGTTAGGCTTCAAATTAGACAGCACCATTCAGTCTAAAGCATTAAGAAAGTGAAGTCGGGGTGGCGGGGGTTGGGGGTGCGTGTGAGAGGGTTCCAGGTTAGGAAGGGAGGATTGGCTACATCAACAGCACTGTGTCTGGTCAAAGTCACCATGCCATCATTATTTACATTTTTCAAGTTAACAAGATGTAAATATGACATTTGAAAAGAAAACAAATTGAGAACATATGGGAACAAAATGATGCTTGTAAAGCAAAAAGTCCAATCAATTCTTTCCTTATGGAACCTATCCTAATATAGCACAGTTCTGTTCCAGCAAAACATCCTCAGCAAATTCAGCCCCTCAAAACACAGAGAGCAGTCAGTCAAGCAGAAAATTGCCTGTTGTATTTTCTAACATCAAAACCATTAGCATTTGCTAACACCTTCGCTTTTTGCAAGCCTGTATGTGAACAGTTATTGAAAATATGCAGAAAAACTCCCAGGAAAATGTGTCGTGTTAAATTAGCACCTAATACTTCTGTCATTAGCAACAGAGGCCGAGCTGTGGAATTCCTTTGATGGGGTTCTTATGCCGAGGTTATTCCCCCCTTCCCTAATCTCTGTTTGGGGAAATTATGGTATTTAGGTCACAAATTATTCGCTCACATTAGTGATATAAACACAGTTAAACCTCACAAAGTCTTTAAGTTGGATCCCTTGTTGATCCCCTCAGCGCTTACACGCAATCCACCGGACTCCCTCTCATATGTTTACTGAGGCTTTGGTCCTAGCATGACTGCAAACATGTGCTCAAGCATTGGGCAACACTGCTTATCAAATGCACTACTCAGGAGATTGTACCAACTTGTGACTGTGTGTGTGTGTGTGTGTGTGTGTGTGTGTGTGTGTGTGTGTGTGTGTGTGTGTGTGTGTGTGTGTGTGTAGGTTTACATTATTACATATTATTTTATTGTTTGTACATATTATTTATACACTTATGTTAATGTCCTGTCCATACTTGATAATTAAATAGAAATGATGTATATAATTTACTTTATCTCTTAAACTTTATCTCAGAGAGTATTAAGCACATTTCTAAATGTTTATAAAGTATGAATAATGCATTATTATGTAATGCATGGTGATGAAAATGTAAACTTGTGTGGTAACATGGCACTGTAAACATTGGGTTTACCTTTGTCTTTGTTGCTTACTGGACAGGTAATTGTCAGCTGGGCTGTGTAGCTTTGGACTGAGCGAGTCTTCTGAGGCTGTTCCCTGTCAGTCAAGTAGAGCTGCTTCTCTGTTGACACCATTGGCAGCCACAGGTGGGAGGCCCACACAAAAGACTCCCTGACATCTCCCTGACAACCCTTGGCACTGTTGTGGGCCTGTCTGTGTGTGTGTGTGTGTGTGTGTGTGTGTGTGTGTGTGGGTGGGGAGGGGATATTTTTTTACTTTTGTGTGTGTGTCGCAGTACATACATTTGTGTGTGTGTTGCAGTATCTGTGTGAGGTTGCTTTTTTACACCTGCATGTGTGTAGGGGGCATCTTTGTGTGAACCATGTTCCAGACAGAGGACTCTCAAAGGCTCTCTCTCTCCTTCTCTCTCTCCTTCTCTGTCTTTCTGCCTTTCTCTCTGCCAGTCTACAGGGAGTCGGGCCGAGTCCAGCAGAAGCCGGGTGCTGGGTGAAGCGGGCGGGCGTGGGGCGAGGTGCTGAGGCTGTCCTCCACCTGGCCCTCTCACCACCCCCCCCCCCCCAACCTCCATCTGTCGCACACGCCGCCGTGTCGGCTCATCGCCGCTCCCCCAGCCAGACCCCATCACTGGGCTGTCACCACGTTGTCACCCGTCCCCTCTTACGTGCTAAAACCTGGCTGAGCTCACACTCCCACAAACAAACGTGGACACACACACACAGGCAGAGAGCCATGGTGCTATAATCTAGGAGAGGATTTATGAATGGCTGGGGCAATTGTGATTAAACACAAACAGAGTACCGCCCCCAACACACACACACAAACATACACAACCCCCCTCCCCACCCCCCCACACCCCCAACAAGTCACGTCTCACGTGTCAAAAATCCCATCTCGCAAATTTTGTGGCCCTCTCTACCTGTGATAAAATCATCATGGGTGACGTCCCTCAGGGTGACCTCTGGCGGTGCGCTGTTAGTAATATTGTATTCAGGGCCCGCGTGCTGGGTGGGGGAGCAGTGGATAAGCCACTGCTGGGATGTGCTTTTTTTTAAGGGGGTGGGGGGGCAGGAGTGTTAGGTGTTGCATAAATACCACAGAAGCATTTTCATGAGATGTTCCCAACTGATAACATGTGAATGAGAAGGCCTACATTGCCTCTCCTTGCCCTGTGCCTTAACTCGTATGGTGATAGTAAAGTCATGGCAGTTGGTGTATGAGGTGTAACTATTAAAAACCTCTGTTGGGGTTTTGTTATTTATTAAAAAAAGATTGTTTGAGGACTGCTCCAGAACCGAACAAGTGTTTGCATCATTATTACACCATTTTCAAAATCTGATCCAGGTTAGAAGTGCTGTCATCATAAGGACTTCTGTGTTGAGAGTCAGTAGTGAGTTGAATTTTCCTTAGACGTTGGCCTTTCAAGGTTATAAGAAACTAATTGGCACCTCTTGGCATTAAGTTGGCAGCTCTCCATGTGTCGTAGACTAACAGAGCTTGAAGTAGACTTTACACACTGCCCACTACACACTGCCCATGAGCCTCAGATGACCTCAATTTGTTGTGTGAGAGAGGATATCAAGCTTTCCGTGTTCAGTACATTCAAGTGCAATGCTGCTCAAGAGCCGACTAAGCCATTGACCGCAGCTGAACAGGCAGCGATGCTGGACAGGCGTAGGACTCTGCAATTCACTTCTGGCCCTGTAAATAAAGCCTACAAAAGGAGAGCGGTCAGGATCCGTCATTAGCAGGGCGATAAGTACCACCGCGTGGACAGACAAGAGCCCTCCTCTCTCTCTCTCTCTCTCTCTCTCTCTGTATGTCTCTCTCTCTCTCTGTCTGTCTCTCTCTCTCAGCTTGACTGGAAGAGAGCAGTATGAAGGGGGTGTTGAGTGTGCGTGAAGTGGCTCTCACTGCCAATGACAGGCCCTCACAGGGGAAACTCCAGAGGGTGATGGAGCCTCCAGCACCCTCCTTCAGGCCCCCACCCCCACCCCTCCACCCAGCCAGAGCTCGACTCTAAAGCATTGTTCGTCAAGTGCCACGGGCCACCAACCCAATCCCCACTCAGACAGAACCTCTCTCTTAACCCCTTTTAACACGTCCTGCATTACCTTATGTGGATTTACACACGGGGAACTTATTGAAGGGCTCTTTGTTACGACTGTTGGCACAGGGGCAGCTTGCGAGAAGATTAGTGCTGGTGTGGAACAAGCTATCATGGTAGCATGCTCTCTCTCTCTCTCTCTCTCTCTCTCTCTCTCTCTCTCCAGCTCTCTCTCTCCCTTTTACTCAAAACACTTCATGCTGGCCAGTTAGGATTAGAAAAAAGAAGACATGAATTACTCTGTACAAAAAGTGTCACTTGGTTGAGCGCTGAAAGGTATGTTTATTACTGAACGATGACTTCAGAGACTCACAAGTTCCCATGTCTGGCTGGAGCTGGAGCTGTCATGACTGCAGCTGCTGAAAGGGAAAACAGCCCTGCTATAGCGCCCGCTTCGCCTCTCTTGAAGGAGCCACGTGTGGCATCATTACAGAGAACACATCTGCGGTGAACAACAGAGCAAGACAAATAATTGTGTCCTGTCATATTTAAATGCTCCTTAATGGCTGCAAAGTGACAAACTGCCCACCTCTTTATTCCTCTCTCTGACCAGCTTTTCAAACCTCCCCCACACTATCTCTTGCTCTCTTCCTCTCGCTCTGTCGTTACTCTTCCTCTCTCTCCTCCTCTCTCCTCCTCTCTATTTGCTTGGTCTTGATCTCCCTTTCCTGCTGTTGCTTGCAGTCCTGTCACATACAGCGGAGTGTTTGAACACTGGCCATATAGGCTGACTTTTCCCACGTAACATTCCCTATGTACAGCATGCACAACCATTCCAGTAGATTCTCCAGTTAGGAATTGAGGAAGCTGTTACAGCAGTTTAGTTTGACTGATTTTTCATAAAACTGTAATTATAGTTTCTTCAAAGAGTTTTCAGTAATTACTTATTTGTGTAAATATTTATGTGTGTGTGTGTGTGTCTCTCTCTCTCTCTCTCTCTCTCTGTGTGTGTGTGTGTGTGTGTGTGTGTGTGTGTTTTTTCCAACAAAAATGTACCTGACTTGATTTTACACATGGATGTATACGGTGATTACAGTGTACTTCAGAATGAAAATATGGCTGCATGTAGGGCAATCGAGGAAGGTCTCAGTCACAGTCGCTCTCTGCTCTGGCAGCCACTGCTTCTGGCTGAAGTCTAGCCTTGACCTATTTTGAAAGGATGGTGCCACATCTGTGACTTTTGCTTTAGGTCCAAGGCTCCATCCGCGCTTGAATGTACAGTATAGAAGCAAGATGTTCCATACCTGAAATCTGCCTCCCTGTCAGCTATATAATATATGGATCAGTGAGTTGCTATGCACAATAGCGTAATGGAATGCACTAGAACACACTGAATGCCTGCGGTCCTTCACATGCCCACACAACACTGTATTCCCAGAAGAGGACCTTTAGAGGACCTTTTTTCGATACTCAAACCCCACAATTCTAGCTGAATCTCAGAGTCCCTCTCAGGATTGATGAAGCAGCAATGATAAGGGTTTCCAAAATGAATTAGAAAATATTTCAGATTGATTTAAATACTGGAAATTCTACTATTGTCTGTACAGTGTGCTGTGTGTCAGCTGTATCTGGTATTTAAATCTTAAATCTTAAACTTTTTTAGCTTTAAGGTTGACCACATTGATCATGCTTTCTGAAACCGTCATCACCTCTGGTGATTATAATGTCCACCAGGATGAAGCTCCTGTAAATTCTAGCAGCAGATTTCAGCTGAACATCCTCTCTTACCAGTAAAAGTGCAAACAACTACAGAATGCTAAATATTGCGAATCTACTCCATTTCAAACTCACTCATTCAAAGTACAACAGCCAGTTCATGAGGCTGAACGACATTCAGTGAATTCAACAAGTTTTACGCTGCTATTCCACAAATCGTTTGGTATGCTCAAACTATTTCCCCTTGGAGATCTGAGTATCTAATTGCTTCTTTCCCAGACTGAAATAACTCCAGCGAGGGGGAAGAGCTGGCCAATCGCATGCACCTGACCCCGCTCTCTCTAGGACTTCTCTTCCCATTCCTCACCCCGCTGGGCAGGCAAGTGAAGCAAAATAACACTCTCAGTGCTACAGTGCAGTCGCTCCCTTAACTGGCTCAGGGTACAGGCTGGTTTTGACTGTTTTCCTTTCTCTAATAATAGCCTAGAAGAGGGATCTGTAAAGTATGCTAAAGGGTTATTTTATTGTGTTAGCTGCAGTAGTTCACGGTATGGTTGTTGTTGGTGGTGGTGTGTGTGTGTGTGTGTGTGTGTGTGTGCTGGTGTGAGTGATCCTTCTAATTTTGCCACTGCTGTGCAAATTGATATAGACAATCTGCTAAACAAATACCTATTGTGTTTTCCCTTACAGTTGTTTTCAAACATAACTTTTGATATTGTTTTTTAGGAACCTATATTATCTGTTAATGGTTTAATAGAAATGTATGGTTTGCAAATTGCCACATGAAATTATAAACAGTGTGGCTAAGCCACTGCATTGCACAAACTGACCCGGCAATTATTTTGCATGACATTAAATTCAAATGATTTAGACATTGTTTAATGTTTGCCTTCTGAAAAGCAATGCAATGGTTCACTGCAGCTTGTGACGTCTTGTTTTCATAAATAAGAGTAATAATCCACATTAAGGTCTATTCCTTGCTGATGTAAAACACTTAAAATATCTACAGATTTGGCAGAACAACACATCAAAATGCAAATAAAATTTGTGTCATGTGACATACAAAGGCTTTGGTCTGGTTTTACAATCAACAATCAATTGTATCTGATATGTCCAGATGTAAACAATTTGCAAACACTCAAGTCAAAACATTTGCCAAAGGTTGCTTCTTCGGGCCTAAAAGCATAATCTTTAGATTGTGTTTTAAACCAATCAACCTCGAACTGGCTGCAAGAATCTAGTTATGGTAAATATGTATGAACATTTCTGAAGTATTCTGAGAATTATAAATGAAATTAACTTTATTATAGAAATTGTTCTGGGAGACTCCTAGGGAAGACAAATACTTACATTTCTCATTTCAACATAAACAAATTGAAATATATTGAAGACACAATCTACATTTTTTTCTCATTCTTTTGACTTTTTTAGCTATGAATTTCCCCCTCAGCAATGAATGCATTCCACATACTCCTTGCGTCTGCCAGCAAGCTTTGGAAAAGAACTGATAGATGGACCTTTTTTACACGACTGTGTAATGTGGCTCCGACAATGCCACCGAATGGCACTGTGTGTTTTCCCTCCCGATTCCAAGCGCGGTAAACACAATGGCAGAGATGTTTGATATAAGCTGATAAAATTATGCATGGCAGAACGTCTTCCTCCCAAAAAGGTTCTCCTCAACAGCTGTCAGACCGACTTAGTTGGATAGTCCATCCATTGTTGTTCTTTTTTCTTGTCTTAACATACAATTGCCCATTTACAAATACATCAAAAAATGACAAGTTGGGAACTGAAAACAGATTTTATGTTCCATTTATAACACAGGGCACTTTACAGGAGTTTTTTTTTCTCATATTAGTTTGTTTGTCTTTTTTCCTTCGTTGAGTCTTCATATCCAAAGATACATAGAGAATGGCACAATCCCAGTAGAAAAAAAAGAATGTCCTCAAGAGTCTTATTTCTCTTCTCCTCTCCTCTGGAGTAAAATACTGCCACAACACTGCCGTCTTGCAGCGAAACGGCACAGGAGGGTGGGGTGGCAAGGGGAAGGGACCCTCCTTATTGTAGTCTAGGCCAGTACTGAGACATGTCCGGTTCACTGCCTGGCACTTGGACTGGGACTGATACTCCTGGAGAGATAAGACCTGCCAAGTCAAATGAGAGAGAGAAATGATGAGCCATACTGTTTTATGCCATGGCTATTTCTGGCTTGCATTAAAACAGTTCCAGTGGCCCAGATAATAAATAAATAAACAAATATATGTTTCCCTTGCAAAAAAGCCTGAGGTATGTTTCCCAGGTACGGTGTCTCCATCTTAGCATTTTATAAACCTTCAAAAGATTTAAGGGCCTGATGGGTATGGCTCAGATTGGAACACTGGTCATCATTATTAGTAAGAATACCAAAAATAAATTATATTTAAGCCAAAATAAATATAATAATAATTATATAATAATAATAATTAATTAACAACAGCTGTAGATATTCCTCATAGGTTTACGTCACAAGGAGTACAATAATAATTTACTTAAGCTCATGTTTTTTTTTTTTTTTTTATAAAGATGCAACACATACCTTGGTCTTAGACAGTACATATTTCCAGACACTGATGCAAGACTTATTAAGTTCTGAACCCTTAGTTGAGTATGTTTTAGAAAATACCTCAAAAAGTTACATTTTAAGGTATATCTTACGGGCAACATATAATATACATAGTATAACTATTGAGTCATTTGTACAATTAAAAATGACTTAACCATTACTTAACAGATTAAAAACGTGTATTACTGTGAGTGGCACAACTCCTCCATAATGTGCTCTTAGAAGTTAATGACCCATCCGAAACTGTGTTGTTACTGTATAGAGTGTATTAAACATATCAACAAGCCCTGTCACGCTTCTTCTTCATTACAGCGTACCTGTTGAGGTGGTGCCTGATGTGCCCATTGCTTGGCTGTTCATATGTGCCTGCATATGAGGGGGGGTGTACGTGTCGTAGCTTCGGCCATTTACTGACGGACTGGTGGGTAACATGCAAGAGTAGGACGAGGTCTGGCTGGGAGCCTATGAACGAGAGAAAGAAGAGAGAGAGAGAGAGAGAGAGAGAGAGAGAGAGAGAGAGATGTCAACCAATGCAGTATATCATAACAAGGACATCCACATGTCTTCCAATCTCATATTTGCCAAGCCTGGGAAGAGAGTAGATAGACTTACTTGCATAGGCAGGTTATTGGCCATTGTGAAGCTTGGCATGGGTGGCAGGGCACTGTATGTGTTTGTGAGCGCTGTGTCTGGTCTCCCCAACATAGACCCTGATGTGAAGGATACTATGGTGAGGTGTGGAAAAAAAGAGTTAATAAGTAATTGTGGAAATGTGGAATTAATAAGTAATTCATCCTTCAGGCATGGCTGTTTACTGGAAGTCAGCGACTGCTGTTTGATTTCATTATTAATCAGAGCTCATAATGTAGTATGCTGCCTGATGATAAACATGTTGTTAAACGATTCAACGTAAATATATCACATTCTATTCATTGTAAATGCATGGCCTTCCTTCACACGTTTCCTTATTCATGACATGATGCTGGTCGTTTTGTGAGTAATTACCTGGCGTCGTGGGCTGTGGTATAGGCTGATAGACACTGGTATTGAAGCTGCTACTGATTGGTATGTGACTGGAGGAGTTGCTGGCTTGCCGTCTCTGGTTACGGAGCTTCTCCTCACGTCGCCACTTCGCTCTTCGGTTTGAGAACCACACCTGCATCCACAAAGGTCTCCAGCTTAGCTTAGCACTCGACGATCATGTGAGATTCTCATGCATGGCCTCGGAAGTTACTGCTTGTGTAAGGGGGGGAAAACAGGCCTCACCTGTATTCTGGCTTCAGGGAGGTCGATTTTGGCTGCAAGCCGTTCCCTGGCAAAGACGTCGGGATAATGTGTTCGTTCAAACTCTGAAGAGAAGATGGAATTAGAGTTGTTAAACGAACACAGTCATGGGCAAGCCTCACACAATCAATGAAAATTATTTCAGCTAGTAACCCACACTTGCAAGTCAAGTTTTCACTACAAGAACATTTTTTTTTCTTTTCTTTTTTGCATTCAATGCTTATTTACTGGGGAGGAAAATCTTGGTTTTATTCATGCTATACCTTTCTCAAGTGCTTCGATCTGCTCCTGTGTAAATGATGTGCGATTCCGTTGCAATTTTCGTTTTAGCTGGAGCCTCATTTGCGTCTCCTCTGAATCCTCCCCATTTGAACTTATCGAGTTAGTGTTCTCCCCTCCCCCATCAGACTGTTGGCACCCATCTGCAACACAGAACAAGACACAATCAATACAAACATGCTACTATCATCTCTAAACATATAATATCATCTAAAAAAAAAGGTGATTATTTTCGGGTACACAAAATACCCCCCTCCCCTTCTTGGTTACCAGGCCTTTGTTTATCACCTAAACTGATGCTTTTTCAAATGTGGAGAACTTGTCTTTTGACCAGAATATACAAAAAGCAGGGTGCAGCACTTTGAAATATTGTGGGAAAATATTTCAAGCAATCTCTCTGCCTCAACACAGATCTTTTATCACCACCAGACAAAAGCTGGTGAGCCCGAGGGGTTTTACAGAAATGTGACAAAATGTGGTAAAACCTTTTCAATCCCTCTGAAATGTTTTAAAACCCCAAACTTTCCCCCCTCCCTTCAGCAGAAGGGTCCTTCAATTGTAGCCACCATATGGCTGTTTGTAGACCCATTGAGATGACCACCAACACTTGAATAGAAGGAGCTGCCTTTCACAATGACACAATGCCGGAGGAGTAAGGGAAACTATTAAATACTCGGCCCAAGAAGGGTTGGCAAACTTTCGTGGGCAGAATTTTGAGGACACAATTGCAGGAGGCGACAAAAGGATTCTCCTTAGGCATGCAGTGCTCTTCATTGTCGCACAAGGATTCCAGTCAACAGACTTTTCAGCTCAGTATGTTAACCTTTATGCATGGCCATCATTAATCACTGTCCCCTGGGCTGGTCTGTTCAACGCCAGTCGGGATTTATGCCTTCTATAGGCAATGAGAGAAAAACAGCCCAGGGGAGCCTGAATGGGACATCTCTATATTCAGTCCCAGTTAGCTAAATAAAAGGGACAGGGAAACCGACTGTGAGTTGATAAGCCTCAACCTGCTGCCTTGTTGGACATGAGTATAACAGCAATTTGCTCAATTACACCCGCTTGAGTGACATTATGCAGATGATATCATCATATTTGCCGCACACTATGGCGGGCCTTTAACTGATTCCAATTGGATTCGTTCTGTCTGTTCACTCAAAGAAAAAAAAGTTTCCAAGATTTTTGTATTGCACATGCTGATTAACATACTAGGGCCTGTTACTATAAAGCACGCACAGTCACAGAAAGTGTTTTTGGCTATTAATTAGGCTATTTTTCGGCTATTAAGTAGGCTAGTTTGATCAAAGGCAGCAACAGCATGGCACATGTGGTGTACATAGTCAAATAATAGAAGACAGCAGTTATAAGATACTACATGAACACACAACAAAAACACACATCGTCCCTCTTCCAGCTCTCT
The DNA here is from genome assembly GCF_017589495.1 of Alosa alosa. NCBI lineage: Eukaryota > Metazoa > Chordata > Actinopteri > Clupeiformes > Clupeidae > Alosa > Alosa alosa. The sequence continues at coordinate 9,514,891 of NC_063199.1, forward strand.
GGCTGAAACAGCTCAGCTGCAAGCTTGTCAAATGGAGATGCAGATGCAGTAGCTACAGCATGCTCACTCTAGCTGAAAGGAGGGAAGGCACAGGCCTCGTCTCATGGTCCAAACTTAGAATTTGTACATTTGTGAGTTGTCTGCTTGGAAGGAAGACTGTAAGGAAGACCCCATGAATCAAAGTGATTAGAGGGGTGTTTGATTACTGAGGTAAAGTGCTCCAAAAAAGTGGTCCGACGCAACATAATTTAGCCATAGAAAATAGGGGTAAATAATCAGCGGGGGAAACATACCAAAGTAACCATGAACTCAAAAACTACAAGAATATTCATCTTCACATATGCATGCATGCATGCGCACACGCATACAAACACACACACACACACACACACACACAGAGAGATATGCAGTTGTCACTTCTCAGGCCCTGTCACTCTCAATGAATTCACTGCTTTATTCAGTGTTCCGTGGCATTTAACAGATTGAGACAATATTTAAGTATAAGTAAGTATTTGTTCCCTTTGAGACATCAGTCTGCTATATGGGCCCTTCAAAGCCTCAGATCAAGTAAAAACAATATATGCAGCTATGCACCCTTTTGAGAATTTCTATAATAATAATAATAATAATAATAATAATAATAATAATAACAATAATAACAATAATAATAACAATAATAATAATTTCAATGTACTTGTTGTTATTACTCAATAGTAGAATTTACAACATGCATGAACAGACAAACTCACACACACACACACACACACACACACACACACACACACACACTCACAATGCTGAAGCAACCACTGCCTTTAGATTCCAGTTAATAAAATATATTGGTCCTCATTAAGACACCTTTTGAAATTGGGTGTTGGCTTGTCACAAAATCAGATAGGCAGGCAGATTTTATATAGAGGCCAAAAAATCTTACATTGTTAAGTTCTCTTAAAACTGACATATCTAATTGGCAAGTGGCCCATATCATGTGCAGGGGTGTCCCCTGGAACATTTCTACAGCTGTCTCCTCAAACAAGACGTTAATTCATGTCGCCTTAATGAGAAACAAAACGTTCTCTAATGAGCAATTACATAGCGACAGAACTGTTCCCATAACAAATTCTTGCGTGTGACAGAAACATCCTTTGTATAACAGAGATCCCGCACACTGCTTTGTGTTCTTTCATCGTCAGGCAAGTTGAGCCAGACGGGGTGATAGAAATAGGGACAACAAAATGCTGGATGGGTACTTGCCCTTTTCTGATCGTACAGCTCAAGAAAAGTAAAAAAAAAAAGCCTTGATTTTAAAGAAGGCAGCCTAGTAATAATCCATAATTTTGATCAGTACGCAGACATTATTATCCCTCTAAATTATTATTGTTATTATTATTATTATTAGTAGTAGTAGTATGCTTAACCTATAGCCAATGCATTTGCGAAATGTGATCAATGTAGGCTATAAGTGCATTGCGTAATAAACTGAATATAAAAACACATATAGCCTACAGCTGATAATTTCCTTTACTCCGTCGAAGAAACAACGCGCCATACCTTGATTGGGCTGTCCTGGCACGGAGGTTCCGGGGTACCAGCCCGGTCGGGTCCCCCATGTCCCCGTCTGACCGTTCAGCATTCTCAGCTTCTCATACATGCCATCTGCGCCCATCTGTTGCTTTTCGCTAGCCAGGTTGCGCAGTACTCTGTTTATCGACGACACCTGAAAGACGAACCCAAAAACGGGTTAACATTAATTAAAGACCGCAATCTGTGTTAAGATGGCATGTTGACTTCCCAACTACATGCCTCCCTTCACTGCATGCATGCACCCTCAACAGCTTAGATAAGGAACCAATCATCTGAAGCGGAACTAAGTCGGTGATCAATGAAATCCATTACTGAAGGTTCAAGGTCAGGTAAGAGCATGCATAGGCTACAAGTCGCAACAATATGTCTCTCCTTTATTATTTATAATTTTCAATGTTTATTATATTAGCACATAATTACTTATGTGTGCGCATGCAATATTGTATAGGCCCTATATGAATTATGGATTATTGTTTTAGGAACGCACACTGGTGAACTTACACTGGGTATATTATCGTTCGTACAGGTCCCTTCTGATAGCAGTCTGTCTCGGATTTCCCAGGCGAAGATAGACGGGCACTCCCTCTTATACTGGGCAATTTTGCCGACCACCTCGGGAGTTGCTACTCTTGGTTTACTTCCACCGATTGCTCTAGGTCTGATGGAGCCTGTTTCATAGTATCTGCCCAGGATTTTACTCACACACCCGTTCGACACCTAGATAGAAAACAATAGACACAATTCACATACATTATTTAAGACTAGCGTGAAATATAAATGTATTTTTCAAACAACGATAAGCTTACGTTTTCATTGTCCAGCACTTTTGCATCGGCATGGGTCTATAACACAAAAATATACCTTCAGTGGTATGAGAGCTTATGCACTTTTAAAAAAATGTAAAAATAGTGAGGTGTCTTTAATGCCAATACAACACGAGATGTTTAATTTTTAGCCATACAATTTGGCTTTGGAGACTATACCAACCAACTTACATAACACGCCCCTTTATAAATTATTAATAGCAATGACCTCACGCAGGCTACTGATATTTAATATAAGTGATGTGTAGTCATAGGCTACTATAAACTGCCACGACGATTGTCTTAAAAGTCTTTATAAAGTTGATGGTGTACCATCGTTTTCAGGCATAGGCTAAGACTAATAGGTGTAGCTCGCTTAATACGAGCTTAGGGAAATCACAAAAGGGAACAAATCTGTTAAATTTATTGAATTTGACTGCCAGTCAAACGAATGTAGACATGTCACCTGCAAAATCCTGGATATGTCACACGGTCGTGCACCGCTGTGGGCGAGCTCCACTATCTTCTGTCTGGTAGAGTCTGGTAGCGGTCTGCCGTTAACGAATACCCCGCCAAGCTGGTTCACTCCGCTGTGACCTGCGCATGAAGAGCAATATCCGCTTAATATCAGACAGCACCGATAGCAGAATTACCCGACAAAAAACATCCCGATATAGCTGGAAGCGTCAAATATGAGCTTTTAGTGCAGTTATGCAAAAAAATCAAGGTTTTCAAGCTTTGCAGGCGCTCCTAAACAAAACTGAACATTCACATAGGAAACAAGAAATCCCTTTAAAATGATCATAGCATCTAATTATGGCATTGCTTGTCCGTCATATGTTCGTGTCTCCACTCCAGATGTGCGCACAATATCATCAATATAATCTTATTATAATTACACATGAACAACACTGTGTATAAGCATCAGCAGTCTGGTATGAGCTCGACCAAAACATCTCAAGCCCGCTGAGTCCAGATTTGCACATCTTTTCACCGCCTTAGCCAGATCAAATAACCCAAAGCTATTTAAGAAGCTACATTGTTATACTCTGTGTTGGCTATAATGCAACGTAAAAAAAAACTGATCCACTGACTACTATGAGCTGCAACGGCACATAAACTTTTTAACTTCACAATTTTTAAATTCATATTACATCGTGTAAACAAATTATTTCATACGGATTCATCAGCAATGTCATAGCGGAACAAAACTCTTTAAGCACCAAACCTGAAGCCAAACTGGAAAACGAGTCTCCCTGGTGTACAGTATGTTTGCTCTAGTTCTCAGGTCCCTTCCCTTCGAAGCCTCCCGTTAAATTGACTCCGAGAGCACAAGCTCCTTAGCAATAAATAAGCTCCAAATATAGAAGAGGGGGAAAATATGATGAGCCTGCCTGACATTTGTCTTTAAAATAAAGCTAGCTGCACGTCAACTTTGAGCTTAATTTCTGGAAATAGGCGGAAGTCGCCCTGGATCATGCATGGAAGGCTAATTGAAAAGATCAGTTGGAGCACTTGTGGCAGGCATGTCACTTTATGACACCGCTCTGCTTTTGAAAATCGCATCGTCACGACAAATAGTAGCATGATAAAACGACCCTTTCTGTCTGGATTTGGATATCACTCAGACTAAATTGGACTCTACTCATTTACCCTTCAAGGGAAGCTTCATTTTAAGGTAGCCAGAGGCTCTGCGCGGGCACGGTGCCGGGATCGCGCGTCTCCCTTAATATATTAAAAGTGACATCCTTTTTTTTTCAAGCGACAAACCCACAGCTTATATTTACACTCGTGCAGTCTACAGGAAGCTATTTGTTATGTTATGTGTTATGCATAGAAGCATGTTATTAGAATGAAGAAAAAGACGAGAACACACAGGCCGCTGATAATATTACAAAAGGATATTAAGTTTAAGGTGAATTATTTTTTTAGGCTATGTCAATTAAAATCTCGACTGAAATTACGCATGAAGAGTTAACCTAAATGTGTTCTGCACAGATAACACAGAGTTTGGCATCCGAGTCTAAATAAAATGGCATGTCTTTTTTCACGTGTTAATATAGGACAAATTTAAATTATGAGATTTATAGGCGTTGGGGCTCCCTTCACTAAAACGCATCCATTTGAGCGCAGCAGCACTTAGATTAGGATATAAAATAAAACTCGAAAGGTTAAGTCTTAATCATTATATAATTCCCCAAGGTGAGCGGTGTCGATCACGCCCCAAGGCAGTGATTGGGCGCCTTGTTTTCTATTGCAAGTCAATTAATAGAAAAACATATGGTGTCAATTTAGAGGCTCCATTCCGTATACACCCAGAAGTTTTTTACGCAAAGTCCCAACAAAGAACCAACCACGACCTTTAAACAAAAACGAAAAGGCCTCCTTATCTTCCCAGTCACATGTAGCCCATAGATCACATACCACAGAATTATGTGAGGGGAAAAATCAAATAAAACCACATCTCTCACTTTTGGTCACTCTTTTCTGTAAAGCAAATATTTTATATTTCACTGAAGTAAATCACACCACAGCCAACAAATGTATATAATGCATGTGGCCTACTGAACCATGCCAAGCTATCTAAAATGTATGGTTAATTCTTCAAAACATAATTTTTGTTCCTGTGCGCAGCAGTATGAAACCTAACATCACTCCGTTACTGCCAACAGTATGTCCTACTTCAGATGACCTAGATTCCCCATGCTTTGTTAAGGGAGAAGTCTTTAAAGTGTTGGTGTTGTTGCTCTCTTCGAGACTTAGGCCTATATACCTATAATTTAGGTATAGAATTGGGCCCTGTTTGCAAAAAGAAAATAATTGCATGGTGTATGGTACAGAGCCAGGCAATGCAGGAATATTAGCATATGAAAACATCTTACAGCAGAAGGGTCATTCAATTAAAGAGAATGAGGAGGGCATTCCACACACCTTCGTTACAGATGTCATACACCTCTTGTCCAGCATTAAGAAAGGAAATAACGTCTCGTTTATTATTATTCTGCCAACCAAATAAATAATCAGAATTTGTTTAGCAGGTTCTCTTGTGTTTAACACAACCCCATTTGACTCACTGCAGTTCATATTCCCTGTCTCACTTTTGTATTTAATGTTATTATCCAGCCATATTATTTCACTCCCACACTGTTTCAGACTCAAATCTACATAAACATTATTATAAATGTTCCATCAGATTCGTGCAATGTCAATTCCTTCTAGTTAATGGATTGGGTGGTTTGGCAGCCAATCCTAACATAATTCAGACGATTCTGTAATTATTTAATGTCAAGTCAAGCAGAAACTCTCTCCCTCTCTCTCTTCATCTTTCTCTCTCTCTCTCTGTATACCCTATGAGTGTGATTTTGTTTTCATGCTTAATCTTACTTGAATGAAGGAGGCCAAAATGTATCTGTCCCTTTAAGTTTGACATCCAACCTTTAATATTACACTCACTAAACAGAAGGTGCACAAATGTTTTTTTTACTGTAGTTGCAAAATAGGTCAATCCCCCTGCATATCCATATATTAGCACTCATTCAGACAGCTATTGATTTCAGGCAAGTTATTTAAAGAACTGTCACATTTCTATGTTTTAAGAGGACACCATTTCAATTGTAGAGCAAATGCTAAGCAAGGCAAGCCAACTGTAAAGGTTGTGCTATTGACATTCCTACCTAAGCTATACACCTTTCTGAGCTGGTGACAATCTTTCCTGAACCCCTTAGACTAGGCCTATCCTCAAATGCAGCATGTTATTGTAGCAGATCCTCTTAAAACAGACATCCAACCCTTTCCATGCATCTCCCAGTATAGACGAGTAAAAACACTGCTTATGAACACACACCCAAAATAAGAATAATCACTTACTGTTTTGCATCATGGAGGCTACGCCAGACTCCCACGTGGCTCGGTTATAGTATTCTATTAGTCATGGAGAAACAATAATCATGATCAGTATTGACATTCCGCAACACTACAAATATTACATTTGTCAGGATATGCCTATATGTCAGTGTACTGCAGTCGTTGCATATATTGTATCCTCTAATATTATATTTAATTTCCTTTTGTACGTATGGGCACACAGGCAAATGCTGTGTTTTCACAAGCATTCATATTTTGTGTGTATATCCAGCATTTAAACTTGCCTGATAACAGTGTTGACTGTCCGCTTAAAACAAATTAAAGACTCTCATCTGCTTCGCACTAGTTAATATCTTCCTAGGACAAAGCAAAACATTTTATTAGTACACCTTCTCTTTGCATAACCAATCCTAGATTATTTTACACTTTTCAAGCCAGTAAAACTAAATGTTTATGCGAAGTCGTCATAACCACCTGTGTCGCAAATAATGGAAATTAACAAAGTTATTCTTCGTGTCTTTGCAAACTAAAATTATACATTTAATTTTCCCTCCTTGATTTATGTCTCACGACCTAAACCGATCAGTGGAGTAGGTTTTTAAAAAATAAAAATTGTGGCTTATTATTGGTCTTAACTCGGAAGAAACACCAGTGGCGGAAATTTTCATTGCTTTTTCCCTTCGGCATATTTTTAAAACTTCATAACACTATTTCTCCTGTACTTCACATGCACTCATAATGACACACGCTGACTATCTCGCCTGGTTGCGCTGAAAAAGTAGACCCGGGAGGGGGTGAAGGCTCGCCAACAAAGCCCGCTGAATTTCAACAATGGCTTCCTTTCTGCTTCTACACCAAAACCCAGAGAGTAAAACCCCGGCTCCCTAACTAGCTACACAGCTTCAAACTAAACGTACCAACAACTCTCAGAAATACAAAGAGCTCGGGGAGGACCCCTCCCTCTCCTGCAAGCCAGCACAACAGACTCCCCTCCCCGCCATAGCCTTACTGCTGCTTGCCATGACCTGGTGCCCGTACACCGAATGTTTTTTGTCTATCTGATTTCGAGAAATAGAAAAGTAATATCTTATTATAAATATCTAGAGGTAATTGTGTTTCTGGTGTGCGTCGTTAGCGGTTGTCAAAAACACACAACAGCTCAGTGGGGCGCTCATTTGAGTAAGACAATCGCAATAAAGAGCCATTCAATAAATTTGCCGAGAAGGAGGCCAGCTTTGATTTTCTTCCTTTTTATTAACTCTTGTCTCATCCTATGGAGTAGCAGGGTAGCCTATATTTACAGTAACAGTGTAGCATGTAAAACTCTGAAGCCACGACGTGATATTGGGTATTGTAAGTCACAAATTGAGGTGCAAATGAAAACTGAAAATGAATAGTTTCATGATTTCATGATTGGTTGAAAAATGCGTCAGTCAAATGTAATGTAATGATTTATGAACACACATTATAAAGCTATAGGCTATAAATCAATAGTACATTAGCATGTAATTAGCCACAATGTTTTTTTTTTTTTTAATGTAACGCATGCACACATTGTAGATGTAGGCTATTTTAATCAAACAACATGCCCATTTCCTGAAATTGAACATTATAAATTACACGCTAGCCTACTCTATCTCTGACCTTTTATTATGAACCCAAGTTGATGTGTCCACTCTGATATTGTCGCATATCAGAACTTTTTGTATATCAAGGGTGCAGCCTCAATTGTTTTGGCCTAATCTGCATTTTCACCCATTCTAATCCGCCACATCAAGGGCGTTAATTAAAGACGCTTACTCAGGCCTGACATTCTGATCACATTCATGTACAGATATATCCTCATTGAACACAACTATGCATTTTACTATTATTATTATTATTATCATTGCTATTATTGTTGTTGTGGTTGTTGTTTACTGTTATAATCATAATTTATATGATTATAATTTTTAAATAGCAAACATGAATATGACACATCCTTGATAAACAATATGTTTTTCTGTGCTACTAGGCTACTTATTGTATAGACGTAAACAGACATAATTCTAAAATACATTTTTCTTCAATAAGTTTTCTTCATAGCATGGACCACATCATGCTAAATAAAACAATTAATTGTATGCTACTTATTTTCTTATCTTTAATCTGTTTAATATAAATTAAGTAATATCGTCGTGTTTGTTTATAATAGTCTCGCTATCCACGTTACATTTTAAGCGAAAATTAAGTTTTTGAGAAGCCAACATTCAGGCCTATTATAACAATGTAAAAAATATATCAAGTTCACGGTACACTTTTGTGATAAAGCCAAGCAGAATCTGACAACGTGATTCAAGCTGACAACCCTCTCCTCAGCGGGTCAATGAGTCTCCCTTCTCTGGACCGATAGTGGCCTAACGTTGATTTGCTCTCTCCTGTCATACAGACTGCTCTGTCGCATTAAAACGACATAATCCATAAGCAGTAGAGTATTTAATAAGTGTGGAGTTTATAAAAATACTTCATAAATTACTAGTCTCCTATGCGAACAAGTTGTTTCTAGGCTACCTTTGACCAGCAAGCTTTAAAAACTTCTTATCGGCCAGACACCAATTGCCCCACTGTTGATTATTCTCTAACGTTCTCCACGTTAGATCATATCAGAAATCATAGCTTAGTATATTTTAAGTCTATCACTTAAGTCTTCTACTGTGTGTGTCTCTCTCTCTCTGTGTGTGTGTGTGTGTGTGTGTGTGTGTGTGTGTGTGTTCGTCAATGCGTGCTCACGCCACCGTGAGCGGGTGAGTGCGCTTGTGTGCGAATATAAACAGTTCTGTGCCGAACAATACCTTAAAGCGTACCGTAAAACAAAACTATATACAAGCCAAAATGCTGTAACTTACCTTTTTGTGGCATGTTGAAAGATCCAACCAATGCCCTGTTTGGCAGTTCTCAGTGCGGAAGAATCAGAGTAGTTGTTGATAAGCTCTTCGATGAGTTTGTCTTATATAATTTCCGATTGATCACGGACAAAGATGGAAATCCCTGCGAAGGAAACAGAGATTGACAATAAAATGGAATGTCAGGGCTGCGCGAGACTGAGAAATGCACGCTCGTGGGCGAGAGAGAGGGAGAGAGGGAGAGAGAGAGCGCGCACCTACGCTGATTGGTGATAGTAGTGTATTAGTGTATGTGTTCCTGCTTTCTGCCTCAGCCTCGCCTCCTCTCCTCTTCAGTGGCCCATTAGCGGAGCCTGACCTCTGTCATCATATTCCAGCAAAACACTTCCTCCTGCTCAGATGCCAGAGCGGGAAACTGGGCAGAGCCAAAGCTATCCCCCCCAGACCTAACTAATCACACATGCAAATACACTTTTCAACCAATATTGCATCGCGAAATACTATCGGATTCTGCGAGCTCACTATTGGACGGGTAGATGTAGCCTACGGAGCGTTCCCAAGAACCATGTAGCCTAGCTCAACATCTCCGGAATGCCGAGGCACTTTTACCCTAGTAACCCTCAACCTGAAGTTAGGGACAGGACGTTAGGGACCCCCCCCCCCAACAAAGTATGATTTATTTACATGAAAGAATGCAAGACAATTCAGATGCAAACGAGCCACTATACTGTGAACTGTGTTTTTTAAATGCATAGAGAATTCAACACAGTGGATAAAATTAGTGAACATCTGAGGGAAGAACATATATATTATTTCTTATTATTTAACAGCATGTAAGATATATGCGCATTTAATATGCTCCACCAGTCAGCAAACTGGGTTAAAAAAGGAATCACAAACTTTCTACACGTGTCATTGTTGACTATGTGACATCACTCTCTGACACACTGGTTGTATGTGCATCTGCTATTGACCTTTCTTTTAAAACAAACAAAAACTATAGTTGGGTACACCCCCAGAAATGGTGTCACGTCTGTTCGTGTAATGGTAATATCATAAAAGCAATGGTTTCCTTAGCTATGGCCACACACCCGAACAACATTTGTTGATTGCTTGGTCATTAACTTCACTTCGGTACACTCCAAAGAAACCCCTCCGCGCACGCATTTTAGGTTACATTTGGAGACACGGTCCCGGCTAGGGGTGTTCCAATCATTTGTTCGAAATAAATAGATTCTGGGCCGTGGAATAAGAAATGGGAAGAGGGAGGGGGCTGTTGTATGGTGGGGAAAAGAGGGTAAAAATATGTTGGAACGCACGAAGCATAAAATGAAGTACTTGGCGCATACACTTGACTTCCTTTGACATGTGAAAAGTGCTAAAAGTCGGAGCTCATCAATAAAATATCCCGAAAGTGAATGAGAGTCCTGACAACCATTGCATTCCCGACTAAGCTACAATGAGGAGACAAACGATACTGCCAACGCGTTTGCATCGCAATGAAAGGGTGGCTGAATGGAAGCTGGATAATGAGCTGCCGAGACCGTCATGCACTGTCATTTCTCGGGTCCTGCAGTGAGACCCCACCACAGCGCCTAATATTTCCAAATAATCGTGCTATCCCTTGAGATTCGAGCTGTACGCTGGTGGTTGCAAACTTGCTTCGCACACACGGGATTACTGAATGAAAACAATTATGTGAAGCGTAAAGAGAAGTTTACACTGACATGAGAGAGATTTCCATTGGTATAGTCTACATCAATTAAACACTGCTTGTTTCCTCTGCAACTTGGACTACGAAGATCGGAGCATGTTCAGTTTTACCTCTGAAAAAAGTTCAATTTATCTTCTTGTAGGCTAAACCAACCACAGCAGCCTAATTGAGTAAGGCCTCAAAAAATCCAAGTAGGCCTAGATAAAAACGATTTATTTGGGCTATTTGTGAAACGTCTATTCATTTTACATTATTTGTGTCCGAATTGCACATCTGCTAGTCTGGTCCCAAAGTTAATTCCATTGCTAACATTTTAACATGCGTTTACCTCCACACAACAACGTTCTAATTCCAGATTGCGAGTTGAATGACGTCTACTAAAAGTCCCTTTCCCGCTCTGGTGCACACTCTCGAAAGACTGAGACATCATGCCGTGCATCACACTCACACTAAGTTAGTTGTCTTATTGTGTACAAACCCGATTCCTTGTTCTTCGTTCCACTGACAGGGAAGATCCCACATAAACCTGTTGTACCAACTCTCAGTAAACAATAGAGCCAGTGGATTGTTTATGTCTTTGGAGTGCTGTAATCCGCCCTGCTGTCTTGTGTTTGGTAACTCTTGTAAAAAAGAAAGAAAAAAAAATGCGAGTCGAGTATTGGTAGGCCAAGTAGGTTAATCGAGTGCTTGATTGAAGATGATGCCGTCTTGAAGCATTGATCGAAAATTAGTGGCATCCCATTTTACACACACCAGACCAGAGAAAGCTCCACGAGCAGCTTTTGTAAATTTGACTCGCCTATCAAATTAGGACAGCGGTATGAGGCCTTGAAGAATGAAGCAAAGCTCTTCGCTATTTTCCCTGGGGCCGAATGATCTCAAACCCCCTCTAAAAACTTTTAAAGAAAAAAAATATATAGAAGGGGTGGGGACTGCGGATGAATGGCGCTGACGTCATCCACTGAGAGGGGAGGATGAAAGAGAGAGAGAGAGAGAGACAATGATAAAAAAAAACGTGATACACACGCGAATTTACCAAAAGTGCAAAAGCCAAATAAAACACGAGATACCGACTTATTTGTAACAAATATATAATAATCCCCTTCCGTGGAATGCCGTAATAAGAATGGCTCTACAGAACACGTGGATTCACCTTCGCTATCTCTCAATATTGCGTGACATATGGCCCTTTGACCGACTAATACAGTTCAAGTACTGTTTAATGCGTTCAAACGACCCAACAGGTTTAAAGTGTGTTAGGTGTCAGAAAGTGAAGGGAAGTTATAAGGTTTTTATTTCAATGCAGTTCAATGGAACAAATGGTTCTGTGGTGCTAAAAAGTCCTCACCGACTTAGGCTACTAGGAAAAAACAAGATTGAAAAAACACCTTCACAAATGTAAACAACGTAGGCTAAACAGTAACCTATTTACCTTACGGCTACAGACATAAACTCTGTTAGTTAGTAGCCTATATCAAATGCAACTAACATCCACTTGGATCAGTGTTGCGTAAACGTCATAAACCATGCAGAAAAAAAGTAAGACTGAATCAAATTGGACTGTTCGCAGTTCTGACAAAAGTTATGATCTGATCTGTTTCTGTTTCTTCATGACAGGTTGATAGGCCTACTGTTCCCCAGTAAGCACTAATGGGGATCCAAATCTGAGGAATAGGCTAGTCATCATTTATTATAAAGCTACTACAGTAGCCAAGGCTACCAGCGCTGTACGTACGTAGCAAACGCTTTATAGCCGGGTGTTTGTGTTCAGCATGAAACCATCCATGAAGCACATATAGGCTATAAACATTAGTAGAAACATCAAGGAGTAGCATAGGCTACGTCACCCTGTTTAATGACATGGACCGAACAGTAGCCTAGGTTATAGGCTACCACACTAACTGCGTTTACTTAACACTAATATCAAGATTGATCCCAATGGTTGAGCAAGAGTCACGTGCGCTTCGCGGGTAGGCTATAAGAACAGGTTGCACCTGGGCCAACTATCTGTACATTTACTTACCTTTTTAAAAACTGCGATGATCCGATTCACCCATGCAGAATTCCTCTAAAGAGATGTTTTGTTCCACGGTGAAATTTCTTTCCCCTTGGCGTTGTGCGGTTTAACAAAAATGCGAAACCATTACGAAACCCTTGTTAAAATAAGTTAAAATAAAAAGTTGATATCCGATTTGAGCGACAGGATGCGATTCGTGCAGTAGTGCTCCAAGCCTCCGACTGTTACATAGGCAATGCCAGGATTGGCACACTACTTGACGTAAAATAAGCTCTATCCAAGTTGTGTGATTCTTAGCCAAACAACTACGTCTCCCTCAAGTGCCGAATGGAACAATGCTGTTGCGTAGCCTAGTCTAACACGTTTTAAAACGTTGTCGGTTTATATCGTGGTAAGTTCAAAAGAGGTAGAGTAGGTTATGGCATTTTCTCCGTCAACTTTTCCTTCATACCATCTTTAACCTGGTGGCGATTGGTCAGAATACGGGATAACGTCACCTCTGGTGTCAGTTGTGCCGGTAAGCGGGAAGTTGAAAGAGGATTCCAAGCTTGGTTCTAATATGAACATAAAAAATAAAAGTATTTGTAAGGATTGCAACTTTTAAATAAACATGGGGCCACTGTAAATGTAGGCCTACTGTCTTGCGGTTTTGGAGGAACACTGCAAATCACTACAAATCATCCATTCGTTGTGGTAACTGAGATCAACACTGTACACTTGTCAGTGGTTGTTTTTGTCCTTCGTTCACCATCATCATCATGAGAGACCACTATACATTAATTAAACGTATAACTGCACAAGCCCTCACCAACATTTTACTCTTCTCCTACATATACCCCCTCTGACACGCTTCCAATCTGTAAATCACCAGGCTGCTCATCTTCAGTAGGCCTATTTACTCTACTGTGACTCATACAGTTTATGCATATTGGCATCAGGATCTATCGTGTTCATTAAGATGTATATTATACGGACTTTGGTTAAACCATATGTAGCATAGTCTAGGCTACACCATGCCATGTGATTGTAATGTTGCTGTGTTTTAGTTTAGGGCTAAATGCGTCGCGCATTCATGGGTTTCTCAGGAAATATATTGGGGAAAATGCATTGAAAACGGATGCTATGTCGTTGAGTTGTTCTGGGCTGATTGTTTAGATTAAGATACTGTGAAACCGTGCAACGCAGCAGGGTTCTCGACATCACCGCTGGAAACCGCATGGCTTCGTCCCACTTATCTGCCTGTCAATAAAGCGAGATGGGATGCTAAAGCCAGGCCAGGTGCTGTCTTTCCCTTTCTCCGCTATCAGGCTCTCCAGAAGTCGATCAGGCGTAAACTTAAATCTGTCCAGCCAGCTTTGCCCACACTGGCCTTGTTTCCCTGTGTGTGTGTGTGTGTGTGTGTGTCAGAGAGAGATAGAGGACTTACTTTTACTTAAACGAGAAGTACTATTGCTACTATTGCTTAATATATGCCTTGGTAATCAAGATTTCTTTCTGTTGCAGTGTAGCCTAGTAATTATTTTAGGAAGATACATTTGCGCTGCCGTCTTGATGCTGATATTTAGGCTACTGTAAGTATTCGCCTAGAATTCAGGCCAGTTTGGCACACGGCCAAAATTATGTGTATAGCTAATGACATTAATAGCCTATATAACCACTTATTTTGTGTCATAAATATACAGAGCAGAATTTTAAAGAGTGACAACGTTGTTTTGGCAAATTAATAATCACATTGGCATGCCCTTTTTGAATGCAATTTGCTCAAAGTCCTCAGGCACGTCCTGTGTGTTAGAAATCCGCTTTTGCTCAACGTGACAAGGCTGAGTTCAATCCAGTGTAGACCTGAGCCCTAGCTGTTGTATGAAGAGATACTTCATTTGTAAAGAAATGCTCATAATACAGTATAACACATCCACCTCACGATATGTGCATAATCATATCATAATCATATCTGGTTATAATCTACACGGTCACTGTGATAAATTACTTGGAAGCTCTGGGCAAGACAAAGGATGTATTGTAGACTGCATGTAAATTATCTATGATCATACTTATGTCTTGCATTGATACCATAAATTTGCAGAAGGACGACAACATTTTCATTAAAAAAAAAAACATATACATAAAAGACGTATAATACGTACGGACAAATTGTACGGACAAATTGTGATGTGCCTTTTTCTGTCAAGTTGAATGTAAGTAATTGTATGGGTTAAACTGGCGAATTTGTCATTTCCAAAGGGAAGTCAGTCAATGTGGCAAGCTGTGAGCTGACAGGGGGAAAACGCGAGCTAACGAGGATATCAGACATCTTGACAAATGAGAGCTTCTCCTCTGAAATGAATCGCCTTGAATGGAAATACGAGCAAGTGATGAAAACACACGCGTGTTAAAACAGCAACATAATACACCCCCTTACACTGACGGACAATAATGACCATAACACGTGTAATTAATCAAATGCCTAATAATTCCTCGTAATACTGGACATAACGTGATTAATGCGACCCCAAAAGTCAACTGGTATCACCACTGACAATCACAGACGATTAACCCACATAACAAAAACAACAAGTGAAAGGAGGCTATTTACTGTAAAGCAAGTCCTTATAAGTATGGTCTGTTTGCTTTTTGAGATGAGTTAATCCTTCATAGGCTATGTCGTGAAAATCAGTGAGATTTAAGAGGCGAGCGCATATTCAAATTAGCGTTAAAATGTCTAATTGATCCAGAAGACAACAACTTTTAGGGAGAAAAAAACATGACATATTTTATGAGGATCTAAGTTGACAAACAGGGCTGCAAGTTGGTCTGCCTGTGACAAAATGCATAATGACTAGGCTATACCGTCTGCACACCACAAAAACGCATGCGATTTTCCTTGAGGCAGATAGGCATCATAGGTGTGTGTTTTTCATTCAGGACAAGGATGGCCTATCAACAGTTTGGTTTGAATTCCATTCCATAAATGGCAATGGTATGCCATCTTACCTCCCTCTCCCATGATCGCCTTTATCAGAGGGCATGTGCCCTGCGTCTCATCCAAAACTTGTTTTTCTCCTCAGGTTGTATCTCTTACTCTCTTCTGCAGGGCCCCATGTATGGTGCTTTAGATGATAAAACTGTACTGCAATGCCTCCCTATGAAGACCTTTCTTTTTTTCCCATTTGATAGTTCTTCCCAGCAAAGAAGTAATGCACACTGTACAATAAAGTATATATCTAAAGTATATATCTATCACTGCAGATAAGGTATGCCCATAGACAAGTGACCATGCAACACACATTGATGGTGCATATGTGATATCTCCTTCAGTGTCCTCATGGATCTTACCTGAGATGAGACTTCGGTTGATGCACATGGAATTGCATATAAAGGAAAAAAATTAATACTGCAATACCATCCTGTTTCTGAACCTATCTCATGTCTGAGGAATATGTGTGATTTTAGTGTCATTGATATGTAAGTCACCAACTGATGAATTCAGCTAATTGTGTGTATTGGATAAAGTTGAGAAGGCTAGAGCGAGGTCCCTCTCTATGGCCCCACAGAATGTACAAAAAAGAAAGTGCTGCATTCAATTGTTTCTAGTTGACTAGAAACTAATCAGCTGCTCTCATACATAACTCTTTGAAGCAAAATCCCCCAGCAGGCTATTTTGCACGGCATCTAGCATAATGTCTTTCCTTTTGCTGTTAGTGGATGTTGATCTGTTATCCTGAATTAGACAAGCTTATATTGTGATATGAAGAAACAATGACAGTGCTGTGAATTAGACTTCTGTCTTTTCTTTTTGCCCACTATACCTCATAGCTTTTCGGCAGCCCTGTCCATTAAGAATGCAATCTTCAACGCTGCTCTGCTCCATGTACACTGCATTGTTAGGGAATCAGTGTGTTAGGTCCTTGGAGACATTGACCCCAGGCAATTGGCTGAAAGTGTAATTATCTGCCCGACATCTCACAAAGATTTAAAAGATTGCATTTCAACTAAATCCATATCAATGCAAATTTCTGCTTCCAACTCCAGGTGCTTATGTGTGTGTGTGTGTGTGTGTGTGTGTGTGTGTGTGTGTGTGTGTGTGTGTGTGTGTGTGTGTGTGCATGCATGCATGCGTATATCTGTGTGTGTGTGTGTGTGTATGTGTGTGTGTGAAATGAGAAACAGGTGATGATCTCTCTCTCTCTCTATTAATCTATTTCGTTGTAGTTTATACTGAATAAAGAAAAAAGTCTTCTGGAAAGTCTTCCACTTTCAGTGTTTGAAGTTGTCTGATAACCTGTCTGTTGCTGAATCAGCTAAAATATAAAGAAGCAAATTACAGGAAGGACAAGTGTAAGCTCAATAATTAATAATACATTTGAACTCTAACTAGAAATCCACCTCATGAAACACCTACATGAGTTATGCTTTATTGCGGATTGAGGATGAATCCTAACATGACATTTGTCTGGATGTATTAGTTATGTGACCTTTCCTGCTATCACCATAATAGAGAACATATAGTTTTAGTCAGCCTTACAGGTTGGACAGGTTAAAGAAGGGGCGAAGTGGGCCCTGGAGTCAAGCAACAGCAAGCAATTGTTGCAGCACCCTACACCCTAGTATTAATAAAGGAGAACATTTAGTGTTTTATTAAACACCTGAAATTTTATCTTTTAAAATATCACCTCTCTCTCAAAGCACTTACCGGCTTGATAAACTCTTGATAACAGCACTTGATAAAACACTTGATAAACTCTGATGATGCTGTTTTGACCGCATTCAGCTGCCCTATATCCACATCCACTAAATAGGACATTAATATGAACACACCCTGGGGAAAATAGACTATGAGGAATGTTAGGGCTATCCAAGAGTAATCTGCACATCTTAAAGATCTGCAAATCTTAAACTGGGCCGTCAGCAACAACTTATTGATTTGTGAGTGTCAGTGATGCGGTCAGTGTGAGTGTCAGTGATGTCAACCAATGCGGTTATTGTTAGCCTCATATTTATATATATACATATATCTATAGTAGGCTACCACAATCAGTTAGAGGATCTCTCCTGCCTCTTTATAGTGATCGCTTTTAATCCAAGGAAATGAGATGATGAATAGGCCTATCTTCCTATCATATGTCTCATAGTCCGTGTCACTAACTAATATTTCGGAAAACTGAATATTTTGAATGTGCTTATGTGATGTAGGCTGTATGACTCCTGCAGTAAGCTTACACCAAAAATGTAAAAGATACACACACAATAATATTACAGAACGCTTCTATTAAGGATCAACTAGTGTGTCGATTTCATAGTAAGCACAGTGCAATTAATCTCTTTAGTTCGCCCAAAACACGAAGGTTTTATTCAGTATCAGTTATATTTAGTTCAGTTATATTTAGTTGAAAAACAAACTCTGTAGGAATAATTGTTCAAATCAGGAGAAGTTTGAGGCTACATTGGGAGAAGTGAAAAAGAACAGCCGATGTATTTTATTGTAGACTATACAGAAACCTCTAGCGACTGTGTTAGTTCAAAAATGCTGGTTTAAATGATTATTTATTTGAGGACCGTTCATATCTGTGGATTTGCCTATACGATACATTTCAAATTTCATGACAGAACTAGTTTTGAAGGAGGTGTCCCGTCTGTAAGGGTGGAGGAGATAAGCCAATAGTTTGACAAAAGTTTTTAAATAAATAAATCCGTTTTTTTGGGAATGTCGCTACGCCTCTAATTATCCTCGACTCAAAGACACGATTGTCGGTTGTTTTCCTATTTCTTGGGCATATATTGATCGCAAGGCAAGCTGTGGTCACATGAGAAGGTACCAGTCGCAGCGCGTTAGCGTGACAGTAACTCGAACGCTGGGTAGCGCATGCATGTTGACTTGACCACGTGACAAATACGGGCAGTCCAGAGTAATTGATCAATTGCTTATTGTTATTAAAGAAATTAAAAACGAACAAGAATAGGATACACTGTGTTGGGTCAGAAATAATTATTGCCATCGTTTTACATAAACAGCGTAGGCCTATTATATTTTCAAAATCAAATTAGCTGCGTCTATTTGCATATTTGCAATCTCTCCCGTGGAAGTATTCACAACGATACTGTTATCTAATTCAGTTTCATTATTTTCAGATGGCATATTTCTTTGTAGCTCTTCAAAGCAAACAGGTGGAATAATCTCACGTAAACAATGATTATGACCTCCGCCAATGCATGCATCACCTTACGTTATTATAGAGTTTTACCAATAGTGCAACAATCATTCCTGCGCGCTTGTACGCCCAAGCGCACACACGCACATAGGCTAGACGGGAAGCGAATAATGGGCTATATCATGTGCAATGGGCGCAAATACGTGGGGAAATGTATAGCCAATAATAAGGCAATATGAAAATGATATGCAACAATTTTAACAGCTGTCTGTGCTGAAGTTTGACATTTAAAAGCTGTGTCCTTTCCACAAGTTCTAAATCACAAAATAAAAGAGTGGTGTGGCTTGTAATCGATGCACACTCGCCTTACGTTTCATGTTTATTTATAAACTAGGTAAAATGGTTTAGCCCAATGAAGTTAAAGGCCCACTGATAGGCCCACAATTAACGATTCCTACCGTGGTATTATGCTACCCAAAAATTTAACTCAAAATAAAATAAATATATACGATGAAGATGACGAGACACAGGGGAAAGTGGGATTTTAAGATTTGAATGTCTGGTAATATAGCCTACTCAAGGAAAGGCAAGAACTAAGGTCTTACAAACAGAATGATGACACCTGTTTTTAAGTCGTGATACTGTCATTTATGGCTGCAGATTAGGCATATTTTCCGACGACCAACGCCAAGACCTCTAATAATGAAACAAATACAATAGCTCCAAGGACCTCGACAACCTTATTTTAAACTTGTTGAGGTGCCTGCAAATAGTCTATTGAAAAGAAGGACAATTCAATGTGTTATAAATGGTGTGGGAATAGCCCGGAGAGCCGAATATATTATCAGAGATACTGATTTGCCACCTAGTTTTTCATGGGAACTGAGCATGGTAATGTTGCGGCAAGTAAGTGTCGCTCGGGCAGAGACGTTGAGGGTGTCTGTCAACCCTCAACATAATGCTCGATCGCCCTCTAGCGATACAATCTGGAAAAAGATTTTCAGCAGAGAATTCATATCGGCCGAGCGAGATTTAACATGCATTGCAAATTCAGTAACTAACTACGTGCGACAAAACGGAGAGTTTATGTGATTGCCTGAACTTTCGTACAGCAAGCCTTCCTCATACAAATTATTCATATAATCGCCATGTAGGCCTAAGTCAGCAATAGGACGATATCTGGCGTGCATGCACCTGTTATTCCTTCCTACATTCAGCGTCATTATCAACAAGGATACGTCCTCAATTGACAGCATTATCTGCATACAAAGCTGGGCTAAGTGTTAGTTTAGATAAATAAAAGAAAGAAAGAAATGAACAATGGCTGCAGTAGGCTAAAATAAAAAACATAAACCATTGTTAAATTGGCTTCACGCCAGGGTTTCCTCCCCATATCCCTGCGTGCATTTCTTATTTTGCTAGAATACCTGCGCATTTCATATCTCGCCTGTATTAAATATGTCATGGTAAACATCGTGCGCTGGGAGGCCATTTGAACGGTCTTACCCAGTCAATTACATTTCTTTCGGGATCATTAAACACAAATCTGGCTTGCCTTTTACCAAGGCTGCCCCATGTGTTTAATGAGGGTCAGAGAAGGGTAGAGTCTTGTTTTAATGGACGCGTGTTTTCACTGTCCGGCCTGGCAGACCGTGTTTGATGTGTCAAAGCGTCTGCGAATGGGCGGTGCAGGTGCTGCTCCTGGTATGGTCTGTGCGTCAGTCAATGGGCTATCCTTGCCTACATATCAGTTATTTTTCTGTGAATCCATACCAGTCTTAATGAGAGATTATTTTGTCTATAGAAGTTCACACACACACACACACACACACACACGCACGCACGCACGCGCACGCACGCGCACGAACGCACGCACAGACGCACACACACACACACACACACACACACACACACACACACACACACAGACATCTCATCTCAGCATTATACATGCCTTCCATCCAACCTGAGGTTGCTTCCATCTTTGGCAACACCCATATTTAATAAAGTTGTCTAGGAGCTTTTAAAACAGTATGCAGGCCTTTATCCTCCTTTCAGCACCCATATTTACCTTATATGCAAATTATTTGCACCTTAGGCTAAGTTGCTTTTTTTGAAGAAGTAGAAACCTCTGGCAAGTGTAATATCTACAGCTACATAACCTATATGAACCATAAACCAACAAATTAACTTACTGCATTGCACTGGTCAAAAAAGCAATTGGCTATAACCATATGCTTACCTTAAGAACACAAGTGAATCAGGTTAAGCCATTTGAATGGAGCACAATGAATAACATGGCCGGTCATTCGACAGAGAGTCCTGTCTGTCACCGTGTTTTGTTACCATTGTCTCCTGTCTATCTCATTGCCATAGCACTCACTCACCAACCCATACCACTCCTTTGCTATCTGATAGCTTCTAACTGTTGTGGGCATATTTCTAAATTGCAGATTTTATGCACTGATAAAAACTTTGATTGCCTGTCAAGCAGACGTAGGGAGAAGCTCCACTGTGCTAAATGAGGTGCTCCACGCTTGGCTAATGACGCTTAATGAATTATTCAGAGAAAGGAGAGGGAGAGAGGCAAACAATCTGAAGGGTTGTAACATCTGTAACAGTTCAACAGCCAAAAGAACAAAAGTCTCATCCTGGAAATTAAACTAATGATGAAAAAATGTACATTAATTTTGCATTTGTGTGAGAAAAGGGGGAAATGCCAGATACATTTGAAAGGTTAATCTTTATTTCAACCAATTTATAAATAAACGCTGTTAAACAGAAGAAAATGTAATTAAAAGATCGTCTCTTTTGCTGGACACATTCAGTATGTTCAGGATTTAATTTCCTCCCTGATGTATGGGGTACATTTCATTTAATGGAATTTGTTGATCTGAGGAAGATAGACAGTTGTTTGAGGAGATTTAATACCACTTTACATTGTAATTTTTTTTTATAGCACTAATGCACACAACTTCAACTCAAAACTCTCAAGTTTTTATTCATTTTTTTGAAGCTGTGATATTAACCATGATTCATATTTTCATGATATAGTCTCATAATTGAAAAAAAAAGTTTAGCATTTTAACCAGAGTGGGTGACTCACACTGTGCATCTTACTGTCGGACATTCTGTGGTCAGACCTCACATACCACTGATGCACATGTAAACCAGCACAGTATGCAATACTGCTTTTGTGAATCATGCATGGTGTCCAATTACAAATCAAACGTTGGGCTTACACACCCTCCCTAGAAAGATGTTTTAAGACACCCCATGAAGCACACTAGCAAAATAAATGTACACACTATCTTAGGTGTACATTAACCATTTTTTGGTCCTGGTCTGTTTTAACTAAAACATAAAATAGCTGACGTCAGGAACATTTTAACAGCCAA